>NC_007282.1:203309-232426 GCF_000002445.2 Trypanosoma brucei brucei TREU927 | reverse complement strand
TAATTTCTTATTTCTTTTCCTTGTTTTCGCACGACGAAATAATCTATGCAGACGCCTTTACCGGCTGCTGACCTTTCGCCGCCGCCGTTGCTGCCGCAGGTCGGTGGTGATCCGCCGTACACGAAAACGCCGTAAAAATTGCCGACTTTTGCTGCGCCGTTTGTAGCGCTTGTTACTGTTGCGACTTTTATCATGTTTTTTCCAAGCCTCGCTTTGAAGTCTGCAATTGCTGCCAGTATGAAGTGTGCTCGCTGGGCTAGAGTATCACCTACTGGCGTTTCTTTGCAGAGTTTTACTGTGGCGTGCCAGTCGGTGATCACGTCAGAGGCTTGCTTGGCTGAGCCGTGGTCTGTGGTGGTAAGGGCTGAGGTTTGGCAGAACGTGTGACCGCAATTTTTTTTTGGCGAAGCATATACACAACATGTCCGTTGCAAGTGCCATACCTGCTTTATTTTTGGTGTCTCCGGCCGCTGCGCAGTTGGCGTCCCTGTCACCGCTTGGATCCCATGGCAAAGTTTCGGTTGTAATATCGGGCACCGGTGTAATTGCCGTTACCGTGTCGGCTGCCGCCGTTTTAAGTTGCTCGCCTCCTGCTGCTTCTATGAGCTTGAGTCTTGCTTCCTTTTCGTCGCTGATTAACTGTTGCTCATCTTTTGAGAACTTTGTGTGAATTTCGAGTAGTTTTTTGTACAGGTGTGCTATTGGAGTGCGAAGCGCTGCTTTGTGTACGGCACTTAGAGGCGTCTTGTACGTTTGGCTGAAGTCTTGTTTTGCGCCGCTTGCGCCAAGTACCTCTGTGTACAGTTGTTGAAGTTTATTGCGGTCGCCATCATTTTCCAACTTGAAGTATCCTTTCTTGTCGGCATCGTTATCGACATCTTTTTTCGTTTTGTACTTCTCCGTGTCTTTTAAGACTACGTCCACTGGTTCCTCAGCGACGGTTAGATTTAGCTTGAGTGCTCTGTTTAGGATTTGTGACATTATTTCATGTGGTGTCTGTTCTGACGACGATGCTGATGTCTCCTGAATTTTTTGTTCTGGCAGTGGTGCTGTTAAAAGCTTGTATATTGTGCAGAACTGAGCTATTTCAACCTGATTCTGGTCTGTTGCATAGTTAGATTGGCCTGTTAAGGTGACAAAAAGTAGCAATTCTACGCAGAAAACTCTATTCATCTGCTTGGTATAAGTATCTCAGCAATAATTAAAAAGTGCGGAAAATAATGCTGAAAAACGCAAGATTTTGGGTGTAGATGGCTCCCACTTAAGTAATCTGTAAAGTAAAAAAGGGAAAACTTTGACGCTGTATCCTCTTAGTGTATGAGTAAAAAGGAACGGGAATTAGCCGATGAATTTCTATTTTTAATTCAAATACAGATTATTCTATATATATATATATATATCTACTGAATCTAGCTTTTAATATTAATGCATTGCAACGTATCTTTAAAAAATAACATACATATTTCTACGATTAAAAATGCAAACCTTGTGCTCAGCTATCATTTCTGGTTGGCGGAAAATCTTCATTACATGCTGTTGAAATAACCAAGCAACACCACTGTATATTCCGGCCACGAATGAGTTTTTGTTTCTGAGTATTATCATCTTGTGCTTCTTTGGGTCTATAGCGTTTAGCACTGAGCAGTGTGGCGGCTAAATTACTTTTTTTGTAGCCTTAGTTTATAAAACCGATCTTTTAGCTGTGCGTTAGCATCGAATCTTATGTTAACTAATCGCTCATCGAAGGGCCGTTGTGTTTGCAAGCATACTTATACGATTTTTGGAGAGTGTAACCATTGATTCTCTACTCTTTGTAAAAATGCTTCATTGATTCATGTTGGTAATTTCAAATAGTTTCCAAGTTTTTACTTTTTTTTTTTGCTGTCCAGGGTAATATATTGCTAATTCTAGTTTAAAATAAAACTCCAAATAATATTATATTACTTAACTCAAACGTTCACGCGTATTGCTGTATATGGTAATAAGAGTTCGATTTAACTTCATACTTGTTCAATCTATTTTTCTGCCTTTGCTTCTTAATTTTATTGTTTGGGGATAGATACTATAATTCACAATTACATTAAATATAGCAGAAGCATCATTATATTCGAAGTTTTGTCTAACCATTCCAACCCGCAGTACCGTGCATCATCGTGTACCCTTCGCCGTGGTATATTACTTCCTCCCCGCCTTTTTGAGTATTCCACTTATTTTTCTCCGTATTCTATTTCCTTTCTGGTCTTCCATAAGAATCACTGCAGTTAGCTTTGTGACTTCATTTTGTCCGTAAAATAGACTCTGGTTCTGCCCTACTGTCTCTTTTCCCTCCTTCTTATGATCACGTATTCAATCATTATATTTGTATTTGAAACTGCGAATATTTCATTATTCCATTCCATTTTCCTGTTTGTGGTTTTGCCTCCTTTTCACAATATTCTTCATGCTGTCATATTCCCTTACCAAGAAACTTCCATTATACCCTTTGCATTGGTTAAAGTGCATTTGATCGCCAGCAATTTAGTCACAATCACCACAGCTCGAAATATTAAAATATTAGTATATGCACACTCACAACACTCTCCTATTGTTGTTATTATAACCCCAAGTAAAATCCATAAAATAAACAAATTGAGATAGCACCCATTTTTGCTATACTATCACTCTACTAATTTTTACCGATAGGTTATTCACATACAAAAAGTTATGTATTTTTAAATTTTAATAATTTTCATTTGTTAAAAAAAACTTTACAATAGCGGTATAATATATTAAATTCTCTCAAAGTAGCAAATTTTAGTAAAATTCATAAATTTACAAAATTGAGAAAAAATTCTTAAATTACTAATATGCTTCCACGCTCACAAAAGCCGAAGAAGTAAAGAGAGAAAATTTCTTATTTACAAGGAAAAAGGAATCTTTTTTTCCTTTTTATTTGCACTAGGAGCCCTTCCATAATCACCCTCCATAACTCAGCACGCATTTTGTTCCTTATCTTCGCATACTGATGTTGTCTCCACTTTTTTCTGTGCTTCCGGGCCCCTACTGCAGCTTATCAAGGGTTTATAGAGCCTTCGTATGGCGGCATCCTGGTTGGTATCCTGTTTTATCTTTTCGACCTTGTCTTCCAATTCCTTATAAAGTTTTACTAGCCTGTCAAAAGCTGGTTTGCTTGTTTGAGGCATTCCGCTCGAGTATTTCGTTTTGACATCCTCAGAAGGGTGTAGCGCCGCTTGTATTTCTTGGTTAGTCTTTGCCTCTTCAAAGCCATCTTCCTTGAGGAGTGCCGTTGCCCCTAGTTCGATGCCGCCCAGTTGTTTGGTTGCGCTGTCGACCTCCGTTAGTGCGGTGTGTAGGGCTGTGCTCAGTATTGGCTCGTATCTGGTGCCTGTTTCCGTGATCCCTAGCGTCTGAGCTGTTGGAACGGCACACGCTGTTGGGTTGTTCATTGATATCGCTCCCCCTGCAAAAGTCAGCTTGGTCAGGGAAGCTCCATTTTGATAGAAAGAGTCTGTGTCGTACTTTGTTAGCGGACATTTGTCGGTTCTGGCCATGACTTTCGTGTAGATGCCGGATTGTGATGCTACTGCTTTTAGTTTATTGACAGTTAAGATTTCTCCGACTGTTTCGCCGTGGCTGGGATTGAAGTTTTCTGCGCAGCGTTATAGGCCGCCCGCCGTTAGTGGAGCGTCGTGTTTGATGCCGTTTCCTTGGTTATCGCCTGTGCTCGTTGCCGAGAGGCAGTTAGTTCCCGCTGTGTCGCTTGTGTCTGTCGTAAGCTGGTGTGCTACGTGTGCCAGCTCGTCCATGTGTCCAGCCCAATACGCACCTGCTTCTGCTGCCACTACTTCTTTTCCTGCTGCTGCCTCGAAATCGCTACAATGGTTTAGTATTTCGTTAGTTAGAATCGTGTGTAAAGCTTGTATTGCCGCTTTGGTGTTGTCGTCGAAGGTGTCGTAGGTGTCGAGGATTCTCAGCTTGAGGTTCAGGTCCAACAGCTGCTCCGTTTTGCTGAGCAATTGTTGTTTTAGCTTGTTGGGTGAAAGCTTGAGATCATGTGCTATATCGCATAATGCGCCTAGCGCTGGCCCCGACAGAGCTCCTTCCACGGTTGAGTCATCTGTTACAACTACGTCTGCATGCAACACTAAGGTGGTTGCTAACGCTATTGCAAGCTTCATCGTTTCAATTTGCGTTGCCTCCCTAGGAGAGCTTGGGGACTGTCTCCACTATCTTGTTGTTGGTGTTGCGTTCCTTTACTTGGCTATATGAATGAACGGTTAGGTTTTGTTGTCTACTTGTGGTTTGAGTCGTGAAAGGCTGCTCGAGGATTGGTAAGGATATGTGCCTAAGTCTCACGCAGTTACTGCCGTTGATTTATCAATTTTAGTAATAAATTTCCAGAGTTGCTGCGTCATTGTCGACACAGTCATGGTTTTTTCTTTAATAGATTTGTCGACCTACCTGGCGTATCTCTCTTCCTTTTTCCACCTGGCACGCATACACTAAAAAGCCGCCACTGCTGTTGATATGTAAATAGAATGGCGGACGGAAAAGTGTTACCATGCCATTATCATGTCTCTATTTTCCGCTTCTAATGCTTTGTTACAGGTGAGTTTCAACCATGTTTGCGTTAATCTGACTGCCACCACGTCTTTTGCTTTGTGGGGACGACTATAGCCAAACTTTTTCTTGGATGTTTCTGGAAGTGTTTTTGAAAACACATTTTATGCATTGCTCGGCATCGCCATGGTGCTTTTTCTTTCGGATAGTTGCATGTAGCGTAGATTCCGTTGTTACTCCGACTCGCTGTATAGGCTTATGGCATATTCCGCAAGCGCAATCCAATTGTTTGTGTCTCTTCTTCTGCGTGGTGTCTGTTTTGGTTCCTTTAAAAATTAAACTTTAAAAAACTAGAATATGGATGAAATATTCACGGCAGGTAAAATCTATACGGTACCATATGCTTGATATGATTAACACAAGTTTATTAGTTGTCAGCAGCTTCAAGTATGATTTATTAAATATCCTGTTTGAATGGTATTTTAACACCTTCACGTGACCACTTATACAAGGTAATAAATTCTCTCTTCTATCTAGTAACTTACCAAATCAACTTGAGTGTAGTGCAACTAATGCTAACCGTTTGTCTACTATCTTGTAATGCAACTACCCTTTTAGTTTTACCTTGGTCTCCCTTATTTTCTGTGCATTTAAGCTTGGCACATATGATTCTTCTATTTCACTACTGTTTTTGTTGTTGCTTCAATCTTGGTTCCCATCATCAGCTCCATTTTCGAGCGCTACTTCCCTACTTTCTTACATCTGAAGATAAACCCAGCTTTAAAACGACTTGTAAGCTCTTTAGCTGTTAAATTCTATGCACTTTGTTGTTGTGCATCTAGTTGTTTCACTGAAGATTTTCTTTATTTTTCTGTCATCTTTTGCAGCCCTTTACTCGGAAAACATAATGGTTTCACTTGATTTTTGCGCTGGAGTATCCTCTCTCTCATTTTACACCCATCACCTCTTCATGTATAATAATTTTTATTACCATATTTGTATTTGAGAACCAGCATATTCCATTTTTTCTCTATCGTTCAAAGTTTCCTTTAATAATATTTCTTTTTTAACGCTAAATCACTCAACTACCCCATAGTATCTGTACGCCAATTAGAAGCGCTTTCTTTTACCTTTTATTAGATTTTTACTACCACTTTTAAAATAATATTAAGAAGTGCACGTTCACGTCTCTTCTTGCACCATCATTATTAATAATAATAATTATTATTATTTATAACATACATGAAAAGCAAAAAAATTATAAGAGAATTCACTTTTTACAGCGTTTTACCATCCTACTTTACACCCACATACCACTATGATATACATATTATTGAAATTTATTTTTTATTTTTTCTAATTTGCATATTTTCATCGAAAAGGGTTAGCATATATTACAATTTTAGATAATTTTTCTCAAATTATCATATTTTATAGATGTAATAAAATGAAGCGAAAGTATTTTACCAATAATTTTTAGAAGTATTATGCTAGAAGCAAAACTGGAAGCAAAAGAGGGGCCTTGTTAATGACAAAAGAATTGATTCCTGTGGTGTTTGTGGTTCTGGTTTTGCTATCTTTCTCTCCTGTTTCTTGGCCTGCTTTTTTCAGTTTTTCTTTCGCCTCCTTTTTCAATGTGCACTTTTCACCATCATTGCCATCTTTGTTAAAAACACATCCCTGGTCCTTTAGCTTGTCACACCCATCTTGTTTGTCCTTGCCTTTGGTATTGCCTTCTTTTTCTTTCTCTTTTGCTGATTTTGTCTCTTTCTTGAATTCTGCCTCTTGAAGTTTTTTCGCGGTCTCAGCCAGCTTCTGTTTGTTCAAGTCCGAGTAGTAAAAGTACAAGCGCAGCAGCTCGCTTATGTCGGTTATTTGGCCTAGGCTTTTGGCATCTGTGTTGTATTTTAGTATGCCTGTGATAGGCATATCGTTTACGTTGGTTGATATTAATTTGTTGATGCTCTCGTCACTACCAAAAGCTTCCTTGACCTTTGCTGCCAATGTGGTATCGCTGTCATCGGCTGTTTCCTTTTTACCAAGAATGTGTCTGCGAGCTGCCTTTTTGAAACCTGTTGAGGCTAAGGCAGTATCTGCAGTTGTGAGGTCCGCTGCTTTAGGCGTTTGCTTGCCCCGCTTTGCGGCTGTTGCTGCCGCTTTGAGGTACGGGTGTTCGTCGTTTGTCATGACGTTCGCCAGCGCCACCGTGTGAATGCCGTTGGTTCCGTCTAGGCTTATTATCCCTGCGGCCATCTTGGGGTTGTGCCCTGCTGTGTCAACGCCGGTACCGTCGTTGCTCAGTTTAAATCCGCTTGCGTCCGAATTGATGTTGCATTTTCTGTCTCCGCTTGTGAACTCGTTGTGCGCTATGGCATTTGCAAATTTTCCGCTTAGTCCCGTTTTCGTTATGGCTGTCACTGCGCCGTCGTACGGTGTTACTGTTTCCCAGCTGAGCTGACAGTTTGGGTCTGCCGCTACGACGGCGCTGAATCCCGCTAATGCGTTGGTTCCAGACTCGTCATCGCCGATACAGCCGTTTGCTGAGGTTGATCCGTCTGCTTGTACAGACATGAATTCGTGCGTTGCTCCTTGCAGCCTGCCGGCGTTTCGGGCTGTTGTTACGTCTGTTGCTACACTTGTTGATGAGTAGTATTCTAGGTTCTCTGCTGTTTGGCCGCCTAGGAAAGCTGTTGCTGTTCTCTGCGCTTTTGTCGCTGCATTGGTTGAGTTGCCTTCTATGTAGATTAAAGTGCGTAAGAGTGCTTTTATGTCAGCCGCCACTTGCAATGCAGGCGCTCGAATATTCGTTAGCGCAATTCCTGCTAGATTTCCTGCGTCAGCGGTTACTTTGCATATTGCTTGCCAGTTTGCTTTCTTGATGGCGTTTCCCGCTGTTGCTTCGCCTGGTCGTGGTGATGTTAGTGAAGCGATTAGCAGCGTCGGGGCTATCCCTAACTTTGGTGACATTCTTTTTATTCCTAAACTGGTACGCGGTGAAAGGTATTTAATCAAATTTTTGAAATTGAAATACTCGAATTGGCGTTACCATTGCTGTGGCTTAGTGTTTCTTGCTTGAGTCATTACGTGCGCTAGTTTCTGTTTTCGATTACTTCGATATAGTTTAATCCCGCACCGTGTGGTGCTTGTAGTTTTAACGGTCAGAACTCTTTTCTGCTGACTAGCGCTGCCACTGCTGGCTACATCCGCGCTGCACTCTCCACTAGAAGATGATTACCTAATAGGGATGTAACTGGTACGTTCTTGTTGGGTCTCTTTTTGTGGTGTACGAAGTTGGTCCGTCTTATTTGCAAAATAGGCACAAAAAGATCATCCACCCCTTTGGCTGCACTCCGGGCTGCTCAATCAGCGCCAGCGTCATCATCAACAGCCGGTGAATGATTAAAATTTATCCTTTCTGCCTTACTTCTCACCTGAAAAGTTAGCTTTAAGATTAAGGGCGGCGCTATAAATAAACATCCGGACGGCTGGACGTCCCCAAGTAAGAATAAAAAACTGTGGAAAAATGGAAATATACAAAATTTGGTCGCTTCATTGGTTCGCGTCAAACGATTCTATGTTTTTCATATTTGTTTGTAAGGGTCGAGACGTAATAAAGAACTCCGTTAAGCTCAACAATGTTCACTTTTTACTGTGAAAGAGGTTTATCCAAATTTTAAAGATATATCATTTACGCGTTGCAATGGTTTCTATTTGGTTCCACTTTACGGCTCTAGCTTTGTTTCAGAATGAAAATTTAACAGCGTTGAAAATGATCACAACGCTGTTTCGTCTGATTCTTCATTTCATTCCTGGTTTATTTGTACCCTCCGGCGTTTAAGCATTGTTACTTTGCCTCCTGAAAGTTCCTTCGTTGCTCTTATTGTCTTACTTTATGCTCCACTTCAACTTGGGGTTACTGACCACTTTTATATGAATTGCTCGCTATTTCAAAGGTTTTAGTGTCTGGCTCGTATACCAAAAAAAATTGGAGGAATATCACCGTTGAATTTCTCCACTTCATAGAGATATTCTATGTGTTCATATGTATCATTTCCTGAAGGATTCGTATTTTTATTCTTTTGCTGCTCGCCACAGTAATTCATTAGTATTCCAATTTTTAAAACCATTTTCCCGATAACATTATATCGATGTCCATAAATATTGATCTTTCATACTATTTCTGATAAGAAAAGTTTCGCGTTACATTACACTTATTAAATCCCTCTTCCTGCATCTGCTGCTTCTACTTTTTTGGTTTTTTAAATGGACATTAAAAACTGCCATAAGATTAAAACCTACAGGCGCTAACATCATCATCGCCGTAGCCTCTATATATTTCTGTGCTAAATATGGCGTATCAGTGGCTCGTCTTGATGTATTATTTTTTATGTCCCATGTTATTCCACGCATTCCGTTGTTTCATATCATATTTTTGTTTCTACTTTTTTGTCCTTTTTTTCAGCTTCTTCAGATAACGAAGTGACCTATTTTTGATTCTGCATTCGACTTTCTCTCCATTTATTGTCCACTCAATCATCTTCTTGTGTATGATAATTCCCAGCTTGATCTTAGTGTTTAAAATTACGTGTCTTTATCTTTTCCATCTATCTCCACGCGCCCCCATAAATAATATTTATCGTGCTATCTCACAATCTTTGTTTCGGTTTCATCATGCTACTAAAGTTTCATTCCGCTATTGTTTTTAACTGCTTCTATCTTTTTTGTCCATTTATTTTTCACCAGTGCCCTTATTATAATATTCGTATATGCACTCTCTCACAACATTCTCCTATTATTATTATCATTATTATTATTATTATTATCATTATTATTATTATTATCATTATTATTATTATTACTATTTTTATCATTACTGCTCTTATTATAATATTCGTATATACACACGTTCAAAACACTCTCCTGCTATACTAATATCCTTATTGTTACTATTATAACAATATCTAGTATACATAACGTAAACAAAATAAAACAAATTGGAGTATTACTAATTTTTCATACCCTCTAACCCTATTAGGTTGCACCAATAGGCCAGTCCCACACGAAGTTCATATTTCTGTATTATTTAAAATTTTTGTCATTTTGCACTTTTTCATCAGAAAGTATCAAAATCTATCAAATGATAGCAAATTCTCTTAACTTTCTTAAACTTCATAAATTTGAAAGAAAATTCTTATAATATTAGAATCCTAACAAACCTATAAGGGTAGCAGCCGTCAAAGCAAATTTCTTATTGACAATAAAACTATAATCCTTGCAAGCATTATTTTCCCATTTGCAGTTTCCAGTGCAATCTTTCTAAGGCTTATCTTTGCGGTCAGAGCTTTCTTTCCCATTATTTTCTTCATCTTTCTTGTCAGTCTCAACTTTTGGAAAGCATTTTTCACCTTCCGGTTTTTTCTCAACAAAATCACAACCTTTTTCCTTTTTACAATCTTCACTTGTTGTATGCTTTTTGCATTCGTCTGCTGTTTTTTTCGTTTCTTCTGCTTTTCCTGGTTTGACTTCTGTGGTATCTGGCTGCTTTTCTGCTTGAGGTGCTGACTTTTGGAAGCTGGCGGTAATGTGTTGTACCATTATATGTGTAGCTAATCCTATGTCGTCAACGTCCTTTAGCGTCATCTCTGCCTTGTCTCCAAGGACTGTTGCTGGCACTTTCAGCTTTTCGATTTCGTCCCAAATCTTGCTTTTGAAGTTTTGCGCCTTTCCAAAATGCTGTGTGATAAGGTTGGATACTGTATTTTTTGCTTCGCCGGTTGCTTTGTCTCGGGGTAAATTGCCGTAGATTGCGCCCACCGCAGCCTGGAAATCCGGGTCGGCGTCATAGCTGCTTAGTTCGTTGGGATCAAACGCCCCCGCTCTGCTTGCTAGGGCGTTGACGGCGGTTTTGATGTCTGTCGCCGCCTGCTTGGCGAAATGGTCTTCGTCGGTTTCGCTGTAGCTGCTTATGTGCCCCCGACCGTAGTCACCTGAGGTGCCGGCGTCTAGTTGCTTTTGTGCTGCTGAAAATACAGGGCCGCCTGCTATGCAAACGTGTGAGCTTGTAACTGTGAACTGCTTGTTTGTTCCTCCATTTACGTCACATTGTTGTCCGTTGCCGCTGCCTTTGCCAACCGCCAGAAACCTGTTGTCGCTGGCCGACACCTCCGGTTCTGGCGAGTGTATGCTGAATTTTTTTAGGCCTGGGACTGTGGCCCACGACGCGTGTTTGTCCGCCGCCTTGTTTACGCTGCTAGCGCACGAGGTGAGTCCGTTGGTTTGGCTGAGTTTAAATTTGATGTTGGCTGTCCCTGAGGCTGCGCTTCCCACGTCGCTTTGGCCTGTTGTGCTGTCTGCTACTTCTGTTGTCAGTAGCGCCGCTAGCGCCTGCTGCTGCCCACTGTAATTTGCTGCCGCTACGAGTCCTGGCAATGCCCTTGTTGGCATTGCCAGGGCTGCCGACGTCTCCTCGGCCGCCTTCTTTGCTAGAATTGGCAATAAAGCCATTGCTGCTTTGCCAAGATCCGGCCTTTGTTGGTTGCGTACTGCTGCCGTTGCCTGTGCTAGTCTTTTGTTCAGTTCGTTGTTTCGCTTCACAGCTGCTAAAAGTCCACTTTTAACAGTGTCCGCGACTATGCGAAGGAAGGCCGCTGAGCCGCAGGCATCCTTGGTAATTTCTTCTGGCGTGTCTGTGCCGGAAACAGCTATTAACGTTATTAACGTCAGGAAGGTGTAGGCTCCTAGGCTGCTGCTGCTTTTGGTTTTACACATATCTGCCGGCACTGTCTTGAGTTTCCTGTTGATTCTGAAACCTACTTATTTTCTCGGAAAGATTAGCGGTACTGAAGGTTTCTTTTTTTATTGAGCTTAAACTTTAATTGTGGGGTTTGTGTGTTATGTCGTCCTGCATCTAGGTGTAAATGTTGATTAAAAAAAACTTTTCTTTCTTTGGATCATGACTATTTCTGATTAACCTATGTCATCCTGTTTTAGATGCTGAATTTTCATATACTAATTCATTTCGGCTCAGTGGCTGCTTGTTGCTCTCTACACGGCCATTTAACATTGACACTTTTCCAGTTGACCGCAAATAGTTGCTGCCTTTTTCTTCGACGTTAGATTTAGCCGTCTCTTTGTTATGTACGTTTTACGTGCTTGTTTTTTTTATTTATTGATAAGTTGGTATGCTGTATTTTTTGCTTCCACCACATAGGTGTTGCTAATTGATTTTCTGGTGCTTCAGGCATCCACTTTCCCCTAAGCTGCTGTCCACAGGTAGACGTTATTTTTTATTTTTTATCGAGCTTCGTGTGGTCTATATTGTCATCTCCTTTCGGCTTATATACTGGTTTACTACGTAAGTTTTATGTGTCATGTAAATGCGGTTTCCTAATCACCCTTTTTTATCACTATTGCTTTCTTTTGAATTTCTGTGTTTAAAAAGCTGTGAGAGAAGTAAATTTTCGCTTCAAAATGGCTTCTCTTTGAGTGGTTGCTTCATCTTATAAAGCCATATTGCACTCTTGTGGTCGGCTTGATTCTAATATACTCAATATGCGATTTAAACTACATTTTCATAACTTTACATTCTCGACTCTAGTAAACAACTAAATTCTTGTTGCTAATAACTTTTTCTACTTACTTTAGTGTAAGTGAAATTAATTTCTTTTTCTAAGACATCTTGTGACGCAATAACGCCTTTATTTCCTTTTTTCTGCTGTTTTTATGCATTCTTGCGTTTACTCTTAGCCTTTATAAATTTATTGAGGGTTTAGCTCTTTAGTCAGGTGTCTTTCCGACCATCAACTGCTTTTTACGTCTCTATTTTACAGATTTTGTTATATCTGGTGAGCAGTGCACTTTTATACAAAGTGAACAGCTCCTATCAGATGAATTCTATGGCTTATGTTTCTTTATATTTATTACAGTGCGTCAGTTTTAAAAAAGAATCCTTCAAAAAGATCTTGAGAGCATATTGTCGATACGGTATTCGGTTCTTCCCACTTCCACTGCTTCTTTGTGTCACTGTCAGCGACTCTATTTCTTCTGCACACTGTACTCTGTCTCTCACCATCACTTTCAACCTCATTATCGCCTTGTGCATGATTACGCCATTGGTCAGGATGCCGCTAGAAACGGCGCAAGTTCCATCTCCACTTTCTCTCCAAATCTCGCTCACTCACTCACTTTAATTACCTATAATATTTTGCGCTAAGTGCTTCTTTTTCCACTTCCAGTGACTCTGTAACACCACTCACAGATTATAATATGCGTATATACACACACTCACCACACTCTCCTATTATTATTATTATTATTATTATTATTATTATTATTATTATTATTATTGCTCTCATTATAATATTCGTATATACACACTCATAACACACCCCATTACAAATACCATTTTAAAAATTTCTATACGATTATTATATTCGCAACTAATATGGATTAACTAAACAGAGAAGACAAGAGAAGAGTAGCACTCATTTTTCATTCCCTATCACCCACTGCTTTGCATCCATAAGCTACTATCATATACATTTAATAAAGTTCTACATTCTTAAAATCCTTATAATTTTCTACAACTTGTACATTTTCAAGAAATAGTGTTAAAACATATCAAATTTCGCAAACTTCAGAAAAATTATCAATTTCTCTCAAGAAAGAAAATTTCAGTAAATTTCATAAAATTGAGCAAAAATCCTTAAATTTTATGAATCCTCAAAATTTCACTAAACTTGCAAGACAAGAAACGATAAGTACAATTTTTTTTATAAATAACTAGAAGAGCGAAACTTTTCCGTGTCCTTGTCATCTTCATTATCTTTTTCCTTCGTCCATGCACAATTTTGCTTACCATCTTTTTTGTCAGTCTCACAAGTGGTTTTATTTTTGTTTGTTGCATATCCAGTTGCTCCTGTTGGTGCTCCTGCTTGGTCTCCTGGTCCTGTTCCTGCTACTGTGGTTTCTGTTCCTGGTTTGGGTTTGCATTCGATCTTCTCGCTGTCATAGTCGCAGTCGACAGCCGCGCATCCTTCTAGTGTTTTGTTTGTGGCTTCTTTGCATTTGTTTTGGTCCTCTACTGTTGGTTTCTTGTATGTTTTTTCTGTTGGGGCTGTTGTTACTGCCGGGGTTAATAAAGTGCCAAGTAAAAGCAGCGTTTCTATTTGTCTTTCTTGTGCCACTGCTTTCGCCAGCTCTCTGTTCAATTCTGGAAAAAGTTCCTTGCCCTTCTTTAGCTCCGCTGCTGCGGCTTCAATGTTGTTGATCCAAGGGATTCCTTTAGTGGGTTTGAGGTAAGCAGAGTAGTCGATGCACACCCCTTCCCCTGCCGTTGCGTGCGTTGTCGCGCCCCGCGACCCGGTGCTGCACCGCCTAGGGCGGTGATGCCATAGAAATTAAAGCGCTTCGCTGCGCCGTTTGGTCCACCGTTTGCCACCGCTGCGGTGAATACATTTTTGCCTAACCAGGTGTACACCGCTTGGACAGCCTCTGTGAGCTTGCTTGCTATGTTTAACAGCGCTGCTTCGTCATCGGTTGGTTTGCATTGTGCTACTATCTATGTGAAGGCGTCTGCTGCATTTGCCGGCGACCTGGTGGCTGCAAAGTTGGCGCTTTTTTGGCGGATCCCTGTTGCGCATGTGTCGTGGGATGTCGAATGGTCGCGTATGCATATGCACACTACATCTGTGGCTAGCGCATTGTCGGCTTTAGTCGCTTCGGCTGCATCTGGCGCTGCACAGGCTGTTTTTCTGTCCGCACTGGTCTGCCAAGGGAAGTTTGCTGCAGCCGGTTTTGGTAGTGGTGCCGCCGAGCTGAGAAGATCTGTTGGTGTTGCGGCATACTTGGCACCGTACAGCGCCTTTTCCATGTGCACCCTGGCCGCTGCAATTGTTTGGCGTAACTTTGCTTCGAGGTGTTGGAAAAGCGCCGCTGTGTTTGCCAGGTTTTGGTATAGATTTGCAATTGCAGGTCGTGGTAACTGCCTTTGCTTTTTTTTTCTAGCGCTCTGCCTTACTTTTTGGAAAACGCCTTTTCAGCGCCCTGAGCGCCTTGAACCTCTTTGTAGGCGCTTCACATTTTCTCGAGTTCAGCATCATCTTTTGGATTGAAATATCCCTTCTTTGCGGCGTCACTGTCGAATGCAGCTTTGTTTTTGTATTTATCCGTGCTCGTTAAAAATTCTACTATCGGTTTCTATGCCACATACATATTTATCTTTTGGGCTCTGTCTAAAATGCCGAGCGTTATTTGATTGGCTGCCTCTGTGCTATCGCTTCTTTGACTGATAGTCAATCCTGGCATCGTTATGGGGATGTTTAAAAGCTTGTACAAGCGGCACATCTGGTCAAATTCATGTTCGTTTTTGTTTGCTGAGTTAGCGACGGTCACTAACGCTAAAAAAAATAGTAGTATATAAATGAACTTTTCTTGCTTCATTGGCTGTGTCTTAAAGGATAGGGCTATCTTCCAAAGTTTAAACAACGAGTAAAATATCTTTAGCATTGACGCGATTTTGGGCTGGAGTTGCGCCTAATTTTCGTCCGCCGATAGTACCATCCACGGCTAGCGGAAACTGCTCTCCGTTGTCGCTAGTGTCATCACCGGTAGTGTAATTGATGTACAAGAGTTGGCTGCAGCACTTAGTAGGTTGTTGATTGGCTTGTTTTTCAACGCAGTCAGAACTTCAGCACCATCTTTCCATTCGGATTTTTTGTAAGCCGCTGCATAAACTTGGAGTTGCAACTTAAACATATTTTTGTTTTTGAGAAATTTTATCACGTGATCTGCTTCCATTTTGTGTTTACTTAGAGTCGGATGCATCTGCCCCTGTATCCGCCGTCGAGCTTCCAAGATGTATGGTATCAATTAGAAACTTGCTTATACTTCTATGAAAAGTTTGTCGGCATGGCCTGAAATCGCTAATAAAAGGTATCTTTCTTGGTTGGGTGACCGAGCGTCCCTTCCTTTGGCTCCATTTTTGTGCACTGTTTTTGAGGTGATCGAGTGCTTGTCGGTTTTTGTGCGGTTGTTTCTACTAAGTGCTAATGGAAGTGTTTTTAGTGGGCCTGAGCACTGCCTAATAGATTGACGCTCACATCTTATTTGCCTTCACCGTCTCTAGTCGCCTAAACCACTCTCCCGTCAAACAGAACCGGTGCAATTGTTTCTGATTTATATGCTATTGGCGGCTGCTTTTCTACTCGAAGGATGTCGTTATGCTTGCTTTACAATCGACTTTATTTCCTAGTTTAGTTTGCCGGCTTTTGCTTTGGTTGCCGGAGTTCTTTTAGCTGTGTGAAAATAATATTGCGGTGTATCTCTATTAGAGAACAGTTGTGTGTTTTTGTGCTTTCTTGTAACTGAGGACTATTTCCTGGTGAAATGCTTTTAAATCCTATTTGTTTGAGGTGGAAATAAAAAATGCAATTGTTTATTTGCTATATTATCCAGCTACTGGAATTTTTAAAAAAAGCGAGCGCATCAGCTTTCATTTTTGCACTTTAAACTCTATTTCATCGCCTTCTTTCTATTTCTGTTTTCAACTAACATTGCCAATCCCTGGCCAACCATCCTTGAAAGTACTACACATATTTATGTAGATAAAAATTAAAATTTAATGGTTTCTTATTGCTTCTATTTGTTTGTACTTCTCTACATAATGTTCCCAAAACAACCACTTATCAATTATGCTCCTTCCACATACGGATGAACATTCGATTATGCTTGTGTTTATCTGTCCTCGGATTATGCTGATTGCGCTAAGACTTGTCATTTTAAGTTCTAACAGTTCCCTCCTCTCAAAATTTGCCTTATTAATACGCGCCATTAGCCATGTATAAGCAACACTCTCATGAAAGGTACTCACTACTTAAAATATCTTAACACATAACTAGCATAAAGACACGGAAATGGGAACTTTTAGCATAGATTTTACAAACTTCATAGAGATCCTACATTTTTTATATCCGCGGATTCTTATTTTGTTAACGATATTTCCTTTTAGTTTTTTCAGTAGCACGTCCGGTAGCTACCGGTCTGTACAACGTAGTAGCTACGTCTCTTGCACCCACTGACTTCCAGATCTTTATGAGACAGCCTGTACGCTCTTTCTTCCGCTAATTTCTTATTCATTTCTTTTTTTGCACACGGAGTACAACCCGTCAGCTCCTCAGTACTTTATTTTATAATAATATACCTGGTGAATCCTGCCCATTACTTTCCACTAACTCAATCTTATTACACTATACCGTCGTTTAAGTGTTTACTTTTTATTTTCAGTCACTCACCACCACCACTCTTATTATTATATTCGTATATACACACTCACAATACACTCCTATTGTTATCGTCTTTATTATAGTCTCAACTGACATCTATAAAATGAAGAAGAATAAACAAAAATTAACTAAATTAGAATAACACTCATTTACACACTACATTACCTTACTTTGTTACATCTTTGTTCCTAGATGTCGCTTTCGCATAAAAATTACGTATTCTTTTAAAAACAATTCATTATTTTTCATATTTCGCAAAGATTTAAAAAAAGTAATATAATATATTAAATTTCATAAAATTTTAACAAATCCTCTCAACATAGAAGAGTTTCACAAAAATTCATGAAATTAAAAAAATCCTTAAAGTACTATAATTTTATAATTATAGAGTGCAGCCAAACCCGTCAAAGCAGCAGCCATACTCAGATCCAATTTCTTATTGATGAGAGAGCTGGAATAGCGGCACTCGGACTTGAGAAGCTTTCCAGTACCATCAACAAAAATTAATTCATTTACAGACTGCTTTCTCACCCTGTTTGACATCCTTGTTTTTTGCCTCACATGCTTTCTGGGATCGGTGTTTATTTTAATCTACCACAGTGCTTGTCTCTCCTGGTCCTGCTGCTGTGTTTTATTTTACTGTTTCAGTTTTGGTTTGTATTTGTTTTTAGTGGCATCATAGTCGCAGTGCTCGCTTGGGTATTCCTCAGCTGTTGTGTTTTTTAGTTGATTTTTGCGGTGGATTTTTTCCCGTCGTGATTATGGGGCCCTGCACTGAGATCTTTTATCTTTCAACTTCCTAATATTAAGATATTTTTTACCGCCTCTTGAAAAGCAAATCGCTTCAAGCAGCGAAACTGCCATGCGCCAGGGTTTTAAAAAATTTTTAAGCCGCACGCATCGCAAAATGCAGAGCTGAAATTCACAAAAAAAAATTAACAAATCGCGTCGATGACGGAGGCGAAAAATGTGAAGACGCAGCTGTGTGCTGGGTAAATAAGGGTTAGAGTTGCATCAAAAAAGATACGCTGCATCACTTACAATTTAAAAATAGCGATTTATAGAAGAATAAAAATTGAAAAGAAGTGATTAAAAAATAACCCACAAAAATTAATAACACTAACCCTGTCTAGTCTCTCTTTAGTTTGGTAGTTGGTTTTGTTTCCCTGAACGTCCAAAAAAACACAAAAATGAAAAAAGAAAAAATCGATAAAATAAAAATTAAAAATTAAAAATATTAAAAACCATAAAACATAAAATAAAAACCTAACCCTTAAAAAATTCCAAAAAAGAAGAAAAAAAGAGAGAAAATTCTTTTAGTTGCCAGAAAAACAAAAAATTTCAGAATCACAAACTTTACAAATCACAGTTCAATTTTTCGGTGAATTTTTAGGTGTTGAAATATATCAAATAGCAAGGAAAATTTTAGCAAGAATTTTTTAAAAAAGAGGGGGAAAAATTTGTTTTAAAAAAGCAAGGCCACAAATACAGAAACCATTAGGGCCAATTGTTTGGTTACTAGAAAACTTCCATTTCGGCACATTTCTTTTTCTGGCTCAGGTTCATTATCTTTCCCCTTCCTCCATGCGCAATTTTGTTTGTCGCCTGTTTTGTCATTTTCACACGCAGTCTTATCAGTTCCATGTTTTGCACACCCAGTTGAAGCTGCCCCGTCTTTCTTTTCTCCTGTCCCTGCTTGGGTTGTTTGTTCTGCAACTTTGCTTTCATCTACTATGCATGGGCCGTCATCATCCTTTTGCCCTCCCCATTTGCATTTAGCTCCTAAGCATGCTGTTTTGGACTTGTTGTGAGCTTCGCAGATCGTCTTACGTAGTGCTGGCGTCGCTACACTCGGGTTGTTGTTACCTTTTCTTATTTCTTCTGCTTCCGCTGCAGCCTGCTTTACCGCTTGGTTCGCTTCGGTTTCTGCTGCTACTAGTTGGATGTTGATTGCTTGTGCCTTGGGCGCACCTGCGTTAGCTTCTCCAGTTCGGCTGCAGCCGCTTCCACTTTGTTGATCCAGGGCAGCTTGGTGAGCGGGTCGTCAGCCCCGCCAGCTAAGTTTGTGAATTCGATGCAAACGCTGCTGTCTGACGATCCTGAGAAACCGGTTGCGATAAAAGTGCCTAGGTAAAGGTTGCCGGTGTCGTGGCCGGTTATAAGGTTCCGCAGTGAAGTTATGGCTGCTCGAAGCCTTGCTGCCGTCACCTTTCGTTTTCCGGCGGGGCCGCAACTTTTGGCGAGCTTGATAAGGTCCGATGTCCCCGGCTTGTTGCTGTTTCCGTTCCAGCCCGTTTGGCCTTCCATTGCTTTGTTGCACATACCGTGTGTCACCGTGTTGGTGTTGCCCTGCCAGCAGACACATGCTAGCGCTGCTAGAGCAATATGTGTGCCTTTGCCAGGCCCCTGTGTCTTGCATTCGACGTTCCTGTTGTTAGATGGGCTTGCCCCGAGCGTTGTGATGTCTGTTAGAGTCGTTATCAGCGTGTCTTCGCCGCCGAAGGCCGCATCCCGCATTTTTTTAGCTACGGCGGCCGCTGCTGTTTTGGCGGCGCTTTCTGGCAAAGCTTCCTCCGGAAAACTGTCTTTCAGTTTGGCTGCTTTTGCTGCTATGCCTTTTATCGCAACAGCTGCCATTTTTTTTGCTAGACCGGAGACCTGCGTGGTGCCGCTTTCTTTAAGCGTCGTATGTTCTGGCGCTGCCACCAGTCTTTCAGCCGCCCATTTCCAGTCGTCCCAGTGTAGTTTGCCACCCTTGTCGTCTAGTCCCGCTTCGGCCGATGAACCTTTTGTCGTTTTCCGTGTCTTGTCGGTGTAGAATTTGTTTATCCAATCATCGTCTGATAGTTAAATTCAGCAGGTGGACACGCCTATATGCCTCCACGTCCAGGCTTTCTAGGTGCGGCGCTTCTACTTCTTGCTGAGCCATTGCTATAAACTCACAAAGCGCCGCATGCTCCCCTTTGTTGTTTCCAGCCACGACGTTGCCCGCTGCTTTGTCCACTCTGAGGGTTAGTATAAATGTTATGGCTGCCATGTTGCGCTGTTGAGTGCTTCTTGCTGATGAAAGCAGCATTTTGTGGCGAGTGCGTCGCTTTGCCGTGATTACGGCTTTGTGTCGTTGCTTTGAAGCTATAATTCTTTGTTCCGAGGAGTGACTTGATGCTGGTATCACTAGATTTTATTGAATTCTGTACCTTATCAGTGTGTAGTGGTTTTCTTCCCTATCGCTAAAATTTGTTTCAGTCTTTTCTAATGAATAGTGCTAATGTGACAGCAAAGTCAATTAGTATGATGGATGTTCGAATGTTTAATTGCATTGACAAGAAGAGCCTCGTTTATTTCATCAAAAACGTTTCGTTATTGTCGAGGCATTATATGAACTGTTTTTTCTATATCGCAAAGCTTCCCCCTGAAACATGCCTCTGTCTTCTATATTCACGCGGTTAGCACTCTTATTCAGCTTAACAACACAGCTATTATATAAACATGTGTTGGGTTATGCAGGAGTTGAAAGGTTCAGACTCCTTTGGCATCGTTAGGATGTCAGCAGTAGTTTTCAGAGCTGCTTGTCGTTAAATATAGTTATTTTAGGACCTGCGTCAACGCCTGCTTAGCTTCAAAGAATGTCCTTGTGTACCCGTATCACCACAAAACTTCCCGATATACAAAATCCCATTTCCTCCATCCATTGCATAAGTTTCTATTTTCCCCATATCTCTACCAGCGAATTTCCTCCATCTCAAGTTCTTGTACAAACTAAGGTTTTAAAAAATCAATTCCGTCCACTCTTCCCATGCAATCTGCTATCCTGGAAAATAAATGAATGTAGTTTTCCTAAACCCTTCACTAAGTCGAGTGAAAAAATTTCACTTCATAATCCAATCCAATCATTCCTCTATTCAAAACAATTCTCTGTCCAACAGCTTCTTTTTGAGTTGCACTCCAAATAAGAAATGGCTTGTAAATACTCTTATCTGACTGCCATTCCTTACTTCCTCCCAAAAATTCTACAAATGCATATTCAAACCTTTTAACTGCCCAAACTCTGGCTATCAAACCTCCACCGCTAAGATAGGGTTTTCCACTAGGAGGCGATTTTAGAATGATTTAATTTTTTGTCCTCTTCCTTTCTATATCCAACATTAAAAAACCAGTAACATCTCTCTACATGCTCTTTGAAAACATCCTATTTACTAAACTTCTCTTCACTTTCTGCAGTATTCTGTATAAAATATTCCACAGCTTTACAATACTTATAAAGTTCGGATATTATAACATCAGATCTATCCAAATAAATTACAATATCCTCATCACTTGCATTCTGTTTCTCTAAATATTGCATAACCCATCTAGGCCTTTTAACATGGCTATACAAACCTCTTTTTGCAATTGTAATAATTTCAATATGAGCCTACACCATTCTTTAGTTGCATGCGTTTGAACTACAATCACAAATACTCTGTGCTTCTTAGGATCATTCTTTGTTATAATTGTTTTTTAATTTGTTACATCATTGTTCTCAAGATATGTTGAGCTTAAACACACTAAGGACAGCAGAGCCAGTAAAATTGCCAAGATAATTAAGTTGATGCCCCATTATACATGTGAAATTTGTAGTTGTTATGAGAAAAATAGAAAGTTGAAGAGCGTAAATCAGTCACGAAGCTTCTATAATTTGTTCGACAAGTTTCCACTCTCAATTAGAAAACATTCCGCCCTGTATCTAAATGTAAAATATCAAAATTTATGGTCCTTAGTTTCCTGTCTCACTATAGGTAACGTAGAGACTGCATTATGCCTCTTCACTGGACTCTGTCTGTATCTTATGTTCTCCTTCTTTATTTTCTTTTGTATAATGGTGATTATATTCATGTTTGTTTATAGACATGTGCATACCCCACTTCCATTTATGCCTTTGTTTTCATTAAAATATTCCCATTTCCATTTCCCTTTTTTTCTAGCTTCCATTCGTTGCAACACTACAACTCTTTTCTGTGTTTCTTTTTTGTTGTTTATTCAGTCTTCACAAATAAGTTTTTATAATATTCGTATTTACACACTTACAACACTCTCCTTTTATTATATTTTGCATTTTCCTTGCTAATACTATCACTATCATAAAAGCAAATAATATCAATAAAATAAACAAAATAAATAAAATTATAATATCATTCCTTTTCCGTACAATTTCACATACTAAATACACGACTAAGCTGCTATTATATAAAATTTACTAAACTTTCACATTTTAACAAATTTACACATATTATCTAAAAGTGTTAAAATATGTCAAATTTAAGAAAATTTAACAGACTCTCTGACAAAGCAATTTTCGCATATTTCACAAAATGTAGCAAAAATCTTCGAAAAGCATAACTATATAACCACAAATGCAAGAAAAGAGGGGTTTTATTAATCATAACAGAATTGCTTCCTGTGGTGTTTTTGGTCACTGGTGTTCCCGCCGTTGTAGCTTTTGCAGGGTCTTTTTCGCATTTCTATATTTGTCATTGTATTTGCACCCTGTTTTGTTGTTGCAATCATCTTTTCCTTTTCCTGTGCAGTCATCGTTAGCTTCTGTTTCCACTCCTTTTGGTATGTCCTTCTGTACTGCTTGAATGGCTGCTTTTCCTGCTGAAAACGCCAAAACTGCGCCGTAATTGTCACCTGAAGCTGCCGATTTTATGCTGGTTCTGATTAGTTCTTCACCTAGGTTGAATTCTACGTGTTGGTTTTCCAGTGGGGTGAAATACTTGTCTTTTAAATTCGTTTCGTCGCTCCCTAAAAGTTGGATCGCTGCTGCTTTGTCATTTTTTCCGCCGGTAGTTTGCGGTGTGTTTTGTCCTGATGCTAGGGCGGCCAGCTTTTGGAACGTTGGGTCGTCGATTAGCTGGGTCGCTGACGGGCTGCTTACTGGCATTACCGGGGATATGAGGTTTTTTTTGGCGTTGCATTTTGAGGCCGCGGTCTCTCTTATCGTTATTAATCCGTCCTTGCGGCCGGCTCCTGGCTTTACGCAAGTTCCGTCGTTTTCGAGGTTTTGTGGTATCGTGCGTGTCGGGTTGCTTTCACCGTGTAGTTCTTTTATGCTAATGGCGTGTGTTGCGCTTGATCGCGTGGCATGGTTACCGCAGTATGCGGTTCCGTCTGCTGTTGTGTCCCCTGAGCTCGCGAAGTCGCCTTTGCTTGTGATTACCGCCGTCAGCTGTTCTGTGATTGGGGTCTCATCGCAGACTGTATAGATGGTCTTCAGGTTATTAATTTGTGTGGCCAGTGTTGCGAGGGTGTCATCATAGTTGGCTGAGGTGTCGCATGCCGTGTCAGCCGTGTCGTGCACTGAAAGCTTTAGTGTGCATGTCTTCGCCGTTCCCCCGAAATCAGGGTCATTGGCTAGTGCTCCCGCTATTGAGCCGGAAACGGTTACCGCCTTTGTTTTCGCTGCGAAAATCGCCCCTCTTAATTGGGCGCTCCTCTTTTCCAGCACGTCGGCGGCGTCTATAATTTGTTTGCTTTTTGTGTCGATCGTTGCCTTCAGCGCGGTTGCTTTGGCGTCGGAATATGCAGCTATAACACTATATGCCTGTCGCTGCTTTATTGTGTCTGCTAGCATTGCCGCCAGAAGAAGCGCCCGCGTTTCGGTTCTTATGTTTTGTAAGTTGCCTTGTGCCTGTCTGACGTTTTTCCGTAGCGCCTCGGCCAGTGCATGATTGAATTTTAGTTCATCGCGGCGTGTCTTTATTCCTTCAGCAGCAGCTGAATTTTCTGCCTCAGTTGGTTTCGTGAATGCAAGTGCTGCCACCGCTATTTTTTTTTTGGAATTTTCTTCGTGCCTTCGTGAGAGTTTCCCCCCACTGGCGCGGCCATCAACCATCACCGTAGAGCCCTGAGATGCTATCGATCTGGCGACTGTGGCAGAGTCTCCCTTTTTTATTCATCCTAACACTCCCTCTATAATTTTTGTTGTAGCTCCGCAGTTGAACGGAATACAGCAGATGGGGCGAGAAGCCCCCCACTCCGGACTCTCCCAAAGATGTCAATTAGCAATCCTTTTGTTTTGATTTTTGTTATTCGTTTATTATTCTCTCCCCCTTTTTATGTTTTTGTTGCTTGTTGACTGCATACCCCCTCTGTCTCTGAGGGTGTCTGGACTATTCCTGCATCCGGTGCTTTTCCTGCTAGCTCCACACTCGGCAATAAGGGGGGAAGTTGCAGAAGGGAGAGTGGGTTGTATGACTGTTACCTTAGGTGAGGACTTCACCTGCGGCCGGCTCCGTTCAACCGCAATGAGAAACTGCGCCAGCCTTTTGGAGAAGCATATATCCTGCACACACTCACCTTCCACCGCAAACCTGACACGTAACTCCTTCAAACCGGGACAGCTCATCGAGTGCAGCGACGTTTCTTCACAGTCGCCGCGTTGGCTGGTAACAGCGCGCTCTACCTTCATACCGTGCATCTTCTTTTGATGTAGGGTGAGGCCAGTTTTGCTAGCACACTGCCTTCCGCATGTCGGGCACACCAACATGGATGCATTTGTATGCGGGGAATCAGTGGCACAAAATTTTTTGCTTTTGCTGCATTTAAGCTCGACACCCTCACCTTTGTGGAAAGCCTTACAGTGTCGGATGAGGGAGTCCCTGCAACTGAGCACTTTTTGGCACACACCACACTGCACCTCGCCTTTCCCCGGCACGTCAACGTTTCCCTCACGGGCACGCTTACGAGGGAATTGCACCACCACCACGGTACCGTCCTCCGTCACTATGCTCTTATGTTTGAATTTCTTGTGTAGTGACAGGGAAGAGTGTGTACCGAAACTCGCCTCACACAGGTCACATTGAAACGGCAGCTTCCGTGTATCCTGAGAGGCTGGCGCTGCTGGGGCTCTACCATCTCCTTGCAATGAGTCCTCGTTCTCTCGCCCCCTTTTCACGCGGCAACTACCGCTGCCTATGCCATGTATTGTTCTAAGGTGGTGTAATAGTCGGCCTGGCACTGCGAATTTGGAGGCACAGATGGTACAATGAAGCAACTGCGGTCTCATCGGGACTCGTGTGTTCGATGGTAGAGGAACGATCGCCACCACTGGAGGGGGCTCCGGGGGGATATCCACTGCGGGTGTTGCATCGCCGTATTTGATCCTCCGGAGGGCATCAGCTCGCACAAAGCCATGTTTGTTTACCATGTGCGTTACAGAACTCGAGCGGCATTGGTATGCGGCATCACATTCCGTACATTTTGTCGGTTCGGAGGTTCTCTGAAGAGTGCGTGTCGCAACAGGTGGGGCCTTTTGTATTGTTGGTCCTATCGGTGCATGTTTCTGGTTGCACCATCGGCACTGTGGAGGCACACTCGGGTTGATCTTTCGCAACATCCATCCATAGTGTCTTGAAGACCCAACCCGAAAGCGTGCCAATGCCGTTTCTTCTTCCCTCGTCAGTTCTTCCTTATGTTTTGTTGTAAAGTGGTTGCCCGTGATACCAAACCTATGAGTGTTCTCATGGACTTCTTCCGACCTAAGCACTCGCTTCGCATAAGCAATGATGTCGGGGATCCATGTGTCTCGCAACTGTGGTAAATCTGCGGCCTTTTTGGCCATTTCATCACAAACCTCATTCCGTTTCACGCCACAATGGCCAAACACAAATTGCAGTCGGATACGTATCTTCCTTCTCTGAACTTGAAGCAGAAGCCTCCATAGTCGTCTTAGAATTGGGTCCGTTACGGCTAGGGGGCCTGTCTGCAGTGCTGTTAACATTGACAGCGAGTCAGAGAAGATGGACAACCTGCTCTGTGTGCTTCTGTATGCCGGAAGCCATTTCAGCAGCCGTTGCAGTCCTATCTCTAATGCTACGCATTCCGCTCTGTAACTGCATGAGAGTTCCCCTGCTCCAGTTTTGGGTGCGCAAATCAGCGTGTTGTTTCTATAGAGCAGGGCAGTTGCTCCGGACTTCTCACCGAGGGACACGCATCCATCAGTCCACAATTCGTAGTGCTCTCGCCGCTGTGGCTCCTTCCCCCTCCGTGCAAAATGCCGTGCAATCCACTTTTCGGAAGCCTCGCTTTTGACATCGTCAGGGTCATCAGCGCACACAGGCTTTATCTGCGTGTGAAATAGCGGTCGGCAGCTGTGGCGGAGCGTCGATGTCTCTAGTGGTTGCTCGCGTGGCTCAATGCGGAGGTGGGGGTAGGACAGCATGATGCGGGAATGTAAGACTCTGACTGGGTGTTTGCTGTGGTATACTTCTTCAGCACTGCGCCGCAAACATCCGCCTCGTGACTCACACATCAGCATGAATTTCATGCTGCGCACAAGAGTGGTCGTCTTGAGTGGCAGGAGGTTTGCTTCCAGCAGAGAGTCCTCTTTGCGCGTCCCATGCGGTATGCCAGCTATGATGCGACTGGCTTTGTGTTGTGCTGATGCAAGGAGGTCGCGATTTCGTTTCGAAGCGTCCCAGTACCATACCTCAATGCCATACATGGTGTGTGCCTGTACGAGTTCCAGATGAAAAGCTCTCAACACTTGTCGTCTTGGCCCCCATGTAGAAGCTGAGATGGCTGCTATCTGCAGTAGTCTGAAGTCCATCTTGCGTCTCGTTTCGGCCGCATGTGTTGCCATCCCCTGCAGACACTGGAATGTTACTCCTAGAAGCTTCGGTGTCCTGTCAGCTCCTATTCTTTCGCCGTCCAGTTGTAATGTAAGGTGATAGCGCTCTGTACACCCGAAGAGTGTGCACTTTGTTTTCGCTACGTTGACAGATATGAAGTACTCTTTTGACCACTGTAACACCACGTTTAGACCGCATTGTAGTGTGTGGTTGATGACATCCCTCTCTGTGTGC
Source organism: Trypanosoma brucei brucei TREU927 (assembly GCF_000002445.2). Classification (NCBI taxonomy): domain Eukaryota; phylum Euglenozoa; class Kinetoplastea; order Trypanosomatida; family Trypanosomatidae; genus Trypanosoma; species Trypanosoma brucei. The sequence continues at coordinate 205,740 of NC_007282.1, read as the reverse complement.
CTCGCAAGTAGCGTCAGGTCGTCTGCAAAGAATCCGTGCTGCAGCAACGGCACTTCTGCAAGGCGCTGGCTCAACGAGTTCATGACAATAATGAACATGATTGGGCCAAGGACAGCTCCTTGTGGGACTCCTCGCTCAAATGTTCTGCTGCTGGAAATCTTCTCCTTGAATCTCACTCTGCCAGTTCGGTTACTCAGAAATGATACGCACCACTTCACAATGTGGGGTGATACCTTCATTCTGTGCATTTTCCTCGCAATTTTGTCGTGGTCTACTGTATCGAATGCCTTCTCGTAGTCAACGAATACAGCACCCGTACGATATTGGTGCGTGGGACGGCAGAGGGCAGCGCGGATGTGCAGGAGTTGTTCGAGCGTTGAGCATCCGTGGCAAAAGCCTGATTGCTGCGTCGTCAGCTGGGACTCAACAGTGTCTCTAAGCCTCGCGGCAATTATGCGCTCCATGACTTTGCAGAGACAGCTCGTGGGCGTTACAGGCCTGTAAGAATCGAGGTCCTCCGCCTTTTTTCCGGCATTCAGGATGGGGATGATAACACCGATCTTCCATGCAGACGGCACGACTCCCGTTCGTATGTTTTCATAGAATAGCTTCAGAACAACATTCAGCGCTGTTCTACCGAGATGTTCAGTGCCTCGTTGTATAAGCAATCAGGTCCGGCTGCGGATCCACTCGGTAGCAGTTTGATCGATCTCCGTAGTTCAGCCATCGTGATGAGACTGAACTCACTCGCTATCGTCTTTATTGGTGCCGGTGGGTGTGAGTCGGGGTGCCTTCTTGCGCGGGACGAGTACAGTTTAATGAACCTCTCAGCTTGACGGTAGTCCGTGATGGCCGCGTTATCAACAAGTACAGCCGGTGTGGTTAGTGGTCGTGGCGCATATACCTTCTTGACAATGTGGCAACTGCAGCGGTCTGACACCGCAAGTCTGGAGCATAGCGTGCTCCATCTCTTCTTTGTGGTACGGTCCAGGATCTGCTTACGCGTGGTTACCAACTTTTCCCTTCGGTGGGAGGGTCCGCATCCAGCGATCTCTTCATCGAGTTTCGCGAGCTCAGGTGTCCAATGTGGTGGCGTTACTCTGCAGCCACGGGGGACGGAGACCTTCGTTGCAATGCGGATGGCGGAGCTCAATTTCTGTTCCAGGGTGTTGACGTTCTTCTCTCTACCAATTTTCCTGCAGAGCTCGTCAACCTTGAGACGGAAATTCCTCCAGTTAGCTTTTAGCCATGCGTACATGGGCTTTCGAAGCCGCGGGCAACTCAGTGCATCTGTGTCGTCTACAACGATAACGTCGAAAAATATGTGATGGTGATCGCTATCGGGAGAATACAGCGATGTCCACGTGTACACTGTACAATTCCTTGACAGTGTCACATCAGGGGTGGACTCCCCGTGGTGGCGTGTGTAAATGGCGCACTCACCAGTGTTGCAGACCAGAAACTGGTTGTCAATGCACCACTGTGTGAGGGTTTCACCCTTGGTATTTGGTGGGTTCGCGCGATCCCATGCCAACGCGTGTGCGTTAGCGTCTGCACCGATGAGAGCTGGGCACCGTCAGTCGTCAGAAGCGTATCTAGGTCAGTTGCCGTGAAGGTGTGTTTTGGTGGGATGTATGCCGACGTGACAGTCAGCGCCGTTCCACGTGCAAGGTGAATTGTTGCATGCACTTGTTCAATGCGACCAACAACGGCCATACCGGTCTCGACTGGTAGGTCCTCCCTCACTAGTATTGATACACCACCTCCTTTGCAGTTACGAGCTATTTCGTGATGTTGGTAGCCAGCAACGCTAAAGCAAGCCGCCTCTCCAGGCGTCATCCTTGTCTCGCTCAACAGACAAAAGGCGATCCGCTCATCAACAAGGGTTTTGTGGAGTGCTAATCTCTTTCCTTGAGATAGCCCGGCGCAGTTCCACTGCATCCCGCGCAACGACGGGCCGGGATTCTCTTCCACATCACCGGACAGCAGCATCTTAGTGCGGATGATACTGCTGATGGTACGCTGGCGCGTGCCCAGGGACCGACAAATGAAAAACGGTGTCCCAGCAAGACGCTGCTGATCCTTGTGCTGTATGATGCTGTAGCCGGAGCAAAGCAGTGTTCCCCATGAAAGGAACGCTGCTGGCTCTTGGCTTCCCCCGATGATACGGGGTACTGGACCCTGGAACCACGTTGAGGTGGCCGGCATCGCCAGGGCACATAAGAGGTAACTTCTGCCCCCATTTAACTTTACACTCTTTCTTTTACTTATTCCAATCACACTTTTTCGTGTCACAATCTTTTTCTTCAGTGCCTGTGCAAACCTCATCTTTTTAATTCCCGTCTGACTTATCTCCTGTTTTGTCTGCTGATGCATCTGCTTTGTTACCATTTTCCTCCTCTTTATTGTTGGTCGTGCCTGAGGGCTGTCA